>NC_066546.1:9117988-9127988 GCF_024679095.1 Eriocheir sinensis | reverse complement strand
TCTCTCTCTCTCTCTCTCTCTCTCTCTCTCTCTCTCTCTCTCTCTCTCTCTCTCTCTCTCTCTCTCTCTCTCTCTCTCTCTCTCTCTCTCTCACACATCGTCAACTGAATGACCAAAAATTTGCGACTCTCCCCGGTGATCTCTACAGCCATTTCAACACACACACACACACACACACACACACACACACACACACACATCTCTACACCCATTTCTGCCGCTATCACCCTCGTTCGCTCCCCTCCACACACACACACACACACACACACACACACACACACACACACACACACACACACACACACACACACACACACACACACAGCAAGAAACAGCTGATCGTAATAAGACACACACATACCCCCTCTTCATCCATCCTCCTCCTCCTCCTCCTCCTCGTAAACAACCAACCAGTAGGGACCGCTCATTACACACCTCTGACCACCTAATGACCGAATTCTCAATTCCGGGACACGAGAGCTTCTACAAAAACAGACTTCACAAGAAAGGAGGAGGTGTTATCTGTTACGTCAAGAACAAATACCCTGCCGTGGAAATAACCAAAGAAGACTCAGAGAAATATGACACTGTATATGTTGAACTGGAGACTAGCAAGCACAACAAAATAACGATTGGAACCGTTTACAGACCTCCAAAGCAACAAGCAGCGGACGACGAAGCGCTGTACGAGGAAATTCACACCATAACACAAAACAAACAGTCAGTCATTATCGGGGACTTTAACTGTTCCAACATTGACTGGACCACGATGATTGGAGATCAGGAGGGTAACAGATTGCTCGAAATGTTAGAGGACAATTTTCTTACTCAGATTGTTACCCAACCGACGAGGAAAATAACTATTAGACCTAGTACTCGTGAGTGATTCAGATCTCACACGTGAATGTCAAGTCGGCGAAAAACTGGATGGTTGCGACCATCACCTAATTCGCCTAAAATCAGAACAGACCATGAACTCACCGAAAACATGTCCAAGATTCCAGACTGCAAAAAGCCAATTTTAACTTCGCTCGTGAGCTGCTAACCCAGACAACTTGGGAACCCGTGAACCTCACTCCGGTGGACGGCGCGTGGAACGGCTTTAGAACAAACTCCTGGAGGTAGAGAACGACTGTTCCCATGAAGACAAGGAGAACAAATAATGCCACAAGCACACCATGGATGACTACCCAAGTTCGACGGGCGATTAATTTGAAGAAGAAAATACAACTTGCTAAAGGAAAACATCACTGACGAGGCACGCGAACAGTACCATCAAAGCCTCAGAGCTTGCAGAACACTCATTCGCCAGAGTAAACGTGACTATGAAAAGCAAATTGCACGCGAAGCCAAGTCCAACCGAAAAAGTTCTTCACGTATATAAGAACCAAAAGAAGACAAAAAGCAATATCGGTCCCTAAAAGATGAAAGTGACGTACTAACACAGGACAGTAGACAAATGGTCGAAATCCTAAACAGGAACTTCGCGTCTGTGTTCACGGTCGAGAATACCCAGTCCGTACCCGAGCCCTTCCCCACCGATGGGAATCACTCCCCTAGAAATTGGTACAATCGACGAACGGGATGTGAAAAGTACCTGAACAAACTCGAGACAAACAAGTCTACCGGACCCGACGACTTGTCACCCAGGCTGCTCAAGGAACTCAAGCAGCAAATCCTCAAGCCACTCACCGCCATCTACAATCTGTCACTACAACAAAACAAAGTCCCGAAAGACTGGAAACAAGCGAACGTAACACCGATCTACAAAAAGGGAGACAAAAGTGTGGCCCTAAACTACAGACCAATCAGCTTGACCTCAGTGGCGGGAAAAATCCTCGAGAAGATCATCAGAGACAAACTCGTTAGGTTCCTTGAAGACAACAACATCATTTCCGATGCTCAGCACGGTTTCAGGAACAAGCACTCATGCTTAACCAATTTATTGGACTTCTTCCAAGGTATCTATGAAAACTGGGATAATCATATCCCCAGTGATGTTATATATCTAGACTTTCAGAAAGCCTTTGACAAAGTGCCACAAGAAAGACTCCTCAAGAAACTGAAGTCGGCGGGATTAGGCGACGATCTGACAGCGTGGATCAAAGACTGGCTCACTGAAAGAAAACAACGAGTTGTACTCAACGGACAGGCCTCCGAGTGGCTCCCGGTCATAAGTGGAGTGCCACAGGGGTCAGTGCTGGGACCCATACCCTTCATCATATATATCAACGACCTAGAACTAGGATTAAAATCCAATCTTTCAAAATATGCCGACCACACAAAGGTGGGTGGGAAGGCCCTCACTGCGAAATTATCCAGAGAGACCTGGACCAGATCACTCAGTGGTCAGAAAAATGGCCGATGTCCTTCAACACTACCAAATGTAAAGTAATGCATATCGGATCCAGAAACAGCAACCACATATACCACATGGGTGGCGAACCACTACATGTTGTGCAAGAGGAAAGAGACCTCGGGGTCACCATCAGCAGTGACTTGAAACAAACAAAACACTGCAAGTCCGCCTGTAAGAAAGCCAATACAATGCTTGGGTTCATATCGAGGAACTTCGAATACAAGACGCCGGGAGTTATGTTATCCTTGTATAATTCGCTGGTAAGGCCCCACCTGGAATACGCCGTGCAATTCTGGTCTCCTAATTACAGGAAAGACATTGAATTACTTGAGAGAGTACAGCGCCGCGCCACGAAAATGATACCATCACTGAGGACGAAACCCTATGAAGAACGACTCGAGCGACTCAACCTCTTCACGTTGGAAAAGAGACGACTGCGGGGAGACATGATACAAGTCTTTAAGTACCTGAACAAGCTCAGCAACGTTGATCACTCCAAACTCTTCACGCTACAAACTAACCTGAGAACAAGAAACAACGGAAAAACAATTCAAGCAAAGCGATGCAATACCGACATCGGCAGGAGTTATTTCTCGAATAGAGTTGTTCGCCACTGGAACAGCCTTCCTGCAGAAGTGGTTAGCGCAGAGACCATCAACTCCTTCAAGAAACGCATTGATCGCCACTTTGCTGCAACAGGAGTGAACTGAACGTTCCCAAGAGTAGGTACACAAGTGCTTTAATCCTTCCCTGCAAGCCACTCCTGTGGCAAACGGATTGATTAAATCACTGAACGCAGGCAGCCTAGTAATGAGCCAACAGGCTTTCTGCTGCCTGCTAGTCCATGTTTCCATGTTTCCTCCTCCTCCTCGCCCTAAAAGAACCCTAAAAACCTCTCGCCCCAAGCTAGATCCAAAGGCCGCAGTAAAGGCTCGGACGGGACCATGAGGATACCGTGTGTGTGAGTGTGTGGTGGGTGTGTGTGTCGGAGGGGGGGATACATGGGGAGAACGACAAACGGGGGAGGGGGCAACAAAGAAGGAGAGGGGACACTGGGGGAGGAAGGAGGGGGGGGGGGGGTGAATGGGGGCTTAGAAGGCCATAAAAAAACAGACTAAAACCCATAGAACACGAATCACCCCCTCCCCCCTCCCCTTTCGGTTTTCCTCATTCTATTTCACCCTTTCCCATCTCTCTCTCTCTCTCTCTCTCTCTCTCTCTCTCTCTCTCTCTCTCTCTCTCTCTCTCTCTCTCTCTCTCTCTCTCTCTCTCTCTCTCTCTCTCTCTCTCTCTCTCTCTCTCTCTCTCTCTCTTTGCCTGTGCTCTCCCTCTTTCTCTCTTTCCTTATCTCATTCCATCCCTCTGAGTCGTCTTGTCTGAGAGCATATTCTGTAAAATGACACCCCATTCATCTCTCTTTTTTCTCATTCTACTCAATTTCTATATCATTCCCAGTTTTCCTATCCTTTCATTCTTCCCTTTTCTCCCTCTACTCATTTTCACTTCTACCCTTTCCACTCCTTTCTTATTTTCCATTTTTTCCCTCTCTTTCTTCCTCACCTTCTTTGTTTCCTGATTGACACTTCTCTATTATCATATTTTTTCATCCTTTCTTTTCTCCTTCTACTCCTTACGTTCTCCTCACGCCCTTTTCTTTTTTTTCTGTTTAAGTACATCCCTTCCAACTTCTAATCCTTTTCTTTCTTTTACTCCTCATTTTAACACACTATTTCATCCTTTCCATCTTCTTCCACCTTGTTATCCTTTTTCCTTACCCCCTTCTTCATTTCCTGTCTGGGGGTACACCCTTCTCAAAGTCCCTATCTTATTTCTACTTTTTTTTTTACAACGAAGGAGACAGCTCAAGGGCACACAAAAAAGTAAACAATAAAAAAAAGCCCGCTACTCGCTGCTCACAAAAAGAAACCAAAGAGGAGGCCGAAAGAGAGGTCACTTCCAGAGAGGCTACTTCTTATCATATTTCACTCCATCTTTTCTACCTCCCTTCTTCCTCAACCCTCCCCTCCTCGTTTCCTGTCTGAGAGTACATGAACGTGATACACCACTCACATCTTGTCTGTCCTTCGTGTTTTTGTTTATCTTTTCTACTTCTTTTACACATTTCATTACATTCTTGTCTTCCTCCTCTTCCTTACCCTCATACTTCTTCGCAAATTGTCTGAGTGGACTTCAAAATTGCACTCCATTCTTTACTTTTCTTTCGTTTCATCTTTTCCTTCACATTTTCTACTGTCTTTCATATACGTATCAAATTCCATCCTCTCCACTTACTCTCCTTTAGCCCATTTTTCTTTCCCATTTCGTCATTTTCTTTGATCTTTTCACTCCATTCCACATTCCCTTTCTTCTATCCACCCATCATCACTACTTGTCTACCTATCTTTTATCTGCTCATTCGTCTTTTTTCTCTTTCTCTATTTCCTCAACTTTAAATACGTTTCACCCCTCTTTAATTTTTTCTCCACATTCCATTATTTTCTCTCACCTTCAAATCCTTTTCTCTATTTTTCACTTCCTTGTTCATCCCCCCTTTTCCTCTCTTCTCTTTCTTCATCTATCCATCGGCATCTTCCCTCTTTCACTCTTTCCCACTCATTCGTTTCTCCCTCCTCTCTTCCTTTTTACGCCATCCTTCCGCTCTCCATCCCTCTCTACCTCCCTGACTCTCCCTCACCTCCCCTTCGGCTTACAAATGTCCACTATTTCTCCTCTAACACAATTATCCTTCGTTTTAAACCCCACTTCGAGACCTCCCGACGCAAAACACCACTACGCAGGGATGGTGGTTGCCGGGGTGATGGGAGATGGTGGTGCTGATGGTGGTTGTTGTGGTGATGGTGGTGGCTTGGGTAATGGTAGATGGTAGTGATGGTGGTTGTGGTGGTGATCGAGTTGCAAAGGTAATGAAAGCAGTACGGTTGATGGTTGCTATGGTGATTGAAGTTCCTAGGGTGATGGTTATTATAGGCCTAGGGTGAAGGGAAATGGTAGCGTGATGAGTGTCTTAGAGAGATGTGAGATTACCTAAATGATGAACGGATATATGGTTTAATAGGGTGTCAGAGGGTGATAAGGGTGTTCAATAGGGTTACTGTGAGGGTGAGTCTGTAGGCTGGTACTATAAGACGCGCGTTTCTTACATCAGCTATTTCTAAAGTTCAAAGACGGGGTAAGTCGGATTCTAATGAGTGTTTCTTCAGGTTCACGGTACAGAGGAAGGGTCACACTACCACCAGGGTCATAAAACTACCCCTGGAAATGCTCACAACTCCTACGAAAGCCTTGTCAAATGTGTGTTCTTGGGCGGCGAAATGTCTTGTCATACCATCCTGTGTGTGCCGCCTTGATAGCGTGTAGGTGAAAATATGTGAAACGTTCCCGTAGACTTTATCTGTTTCGATTGAGTTCTTTACTGTTTGTTTCTTTTGTTTCTTTGACAATATATATGGCGCTGTACGTGGTGTCTCATTTGTTTGTTTGTTTCCCTTTCGTCTTCAAACTCTTCATCCTCATCTTTCACTCTTGTTTTTCTTTTCCTCGCCACCCTCCTTTGAATCCTCTTCTTTCATACTCGCTTTCATCTTCTTCCTCCTCCTCCTGGACATTCACCTCTGCTTTTATTGTATACCTCCTCCTCCTCCTCCTCCTCCTCTTCCTCCTCAATACAATATGCTTTCGGGATCCAAAGAGCAGCATCAGAATGAGCATCACCACCATCAGCATCATCAGCATCGCGTCACTAAATATTCCCAACGTCAAGCATCAATAATGGGCACACGCATATAAAGTTCGCGGGGCGGCGTCACCTTCTTGGCATACTAATATTGAAGGCAGGGGGAAGACGGCGCGCTCACAAAGGCCTCTCCCTCTCCCTCTCCCTCTCTCGCCTCGCCTTCAGAAACCTTCGCCTCGCCGCCCAAAAGGAGACTAAAAACATGCATGAATATATATGAATTATTTTCGTCGCCGCTGACTAATAAATGCGATGGCGAGTCTTGTTCATGGCCTTCCTCGACGCATCCCTTCCTCAACCTCCCTCCCTTTCTTCACCCCGTCACACTCTCTCACTCACCCCGCCTTGCCCCATCACCGCTCCCTCATCCTTTCCTACCCCATCATCTCCTTCCCCGTTCCACCTCACCCCATCACTCTTTTTCCCATCCAACCCTTACCCCATCATCTTCCCCGTCCAACCCCGGCCCCATCACCTTCCCCGCTCAACCCCCATCATCTTCCCCACCCAACCACACCCCATCACTCTTTTCCCCATCCAACCCTTACCCCATCATCTTCCCCGTCCAACCCTTACCCCATCATCTTTCCCGTCCAGCCCCGGCCCCATCACCTTCCCCGCTCAACACCCCCATCACTTTCCTCGCTCAACCCCCCACCATCTTCCCCACCCAGCCTCACCCCATCACCTCCTTCTCCATCACTTCCTTTCCCCATCATCTTCCCCGTCCAACCCCGGCCCCATCACCTTCCCCGCTCAACCCCCATCATCTTCCTTACCCAACCACACCCCATCACTCTTTTCCCCATCCAACCCTTACCCCATCATCTTTCCCGTCCAGCCCCGGCCCCATCACCTTCCCCGCTCAATCCCCCCATCATCTTCCCCACCCAACCTCACCCCATCACCTCCTTTCCCTTCCCCATCCCTTCAACACCTCATCACCATCACCCCTCCCTCTGCACCACCCCATCGCCTCCTTTTCAGATTACGCCCCCCGTTTCGCCCCCGCCTGCCCTGCCCCCCCCCCAGCAATCTCCTGCCGGGGTAAACAAGTTAGGGCGTGTGTAAAAAGGTGTAATGTATTGCTTTGTTCGTGTGTGTTTGTCCTTGCTCCGCCGCCTTCCGCCCACCTGTATTTTCACCATTTTTTTTCCTCGAAGTTAATTTTTTTTTCTTTTTTTTTGTCCTTATATTTTTTTCCGGATGACCTTATTTACTTTTTGTTTTTCGAATAGGCGTTTTTTTCACTTTTTTGTCCGTATTAATTTTTCGGGTGATCTTTTATATTTTTTTTGGTCCTTATTTTTTCTAGGATGATATTTTTTGACTTTTTTTTCGTATGGTCATGTTTTTTTTTACTTTTTTTGTTTTATTTTTTGGGTGACCCTAGATTTTACGTTTTTTTCGAATTATTCCCAGAAAGTCATAAAATTCAACTAAGTGCACTCAGATTAAAAACAAACAAAAATAAAACAAGTTGGAAGAGGAGGAGGAAGAGAATGAGGAGAAGGAGGAGGAGAAAGAGAGGATGAGAGAGAGAGGAAGAGTAGGAGGAGGAGGAGGAAAGGAAGAGATCGAGGAGAGGAGGAGGAAGAGGGGGATGGGAGAGAGGAAGAGGAGAGAGAGGAGGAGGAGAAAGAGGGGATGAGAGGAAGAGGAGGAAGAGGGGGAGGAGGAGTAACGTAAGACCCTCCCATGAAAAATACAAGGGTTATAAAACACTTCTAGGAAAACTATTGCTTCTAAAAACACGAAGGGAAACAAAATACGTGTGAGCACTGAAAAGATTTAATCATACAAGGCAAACACACGAGGCAGGGAAAACACTGTTGCCAATATCCCTCACGTGTTCTTTTCTTTCCTCTTTTCCGGGGTAGTCTAGGCTTTTCCTCCTTCCCTTCCTTCTTTTCCCTGTTCCTCTCTTTTTCCCTTCTTTCCTCTGTCACTTCTTTCCTGTATTTCTCCCTTCATCCCTTTTTTCCCTGTTCCTCTCTTTTTCCCTTCTTTCCTATGCCATTTCTATCCTGTATTTTTCCCTTCATCCCTTTTTACCTGTGTCCTTCCCTTCCTTCTTCCTTCACTCTGTTCCTCCCTTCTTCCCTTTGTCCCTCCCTCCTTCTCTTCTGCTCCTGTTCCTTCCTCCTTTCTCTGTCCCTACCTCTCCTTTGCATCTTCTTCCTTTCCTCCCTCTTTTCCTCCTCCAATACCTCTCGTCTTGGCTTTTCCTCCCTCCCTCCCTCCCTTCCTTCTTCCCTCAATCCCTCCTTTCATTTCCTCCTTCCATTCCTCGTCTTCGCTAACTGGACACTCATTTCACGGTCACACTTTCACTAACAATTCTCTCTCTCTCTCTCTCTCTCTCTCTCTCTCTCTCTCTCTCTCTCTCTCTCTCTCTCTCTCTCTCTCTCTCTCTCTCTCTCTCTCTCTCTCTCTCTCTCTCTCTCTCTCTCGACAATGGAGACAAATCATGCGGCTGAACATTAGTATAACAACTGACAAGGATTTTTTTTTCTCCCCCTCGCTCTGTCTGTGGCAACAAAGAGTGTTTTTCGGGCATAAATTAAGAGGCGGAGAAAGGAGGACAGGGGGAGAGGGGAGGAAGGGGGAGGGGGAGGGAGGCGGCACTCTTCTCCCCTTCCTATTACTCTCCGGCGGCGCAGAAAGACGATTCCGTTCTACTCGGCAGCGTCTCGTTCCTTCGCTTCAAATTGGCTACCTTAATGTCCTTTCGTTAACCCTTATTCCTGTACCTTTGTGTCTCTGTGTGTCTCTTGTCCTTTCCTCTGTATAGTATCTTGAGTGTGTCTTTCTCCTGTTCCTCTCTGTCTCTGTGTGTGTCTTTCTGTGTGTGGATCCTTCTCTTGTCCCTCTCTGTATCTTTCTCTCTGTGCGTCCTTCTCCTCAATCTTGCTCTCATTGTCTTTCCTCTGTATAGTCTTTTGTGTACGTCTTTCTCCTGTTTCCCTCTGTCTCTGTGTGTGTCTTTCTGTGTGTGGATCCTTCTCTTCTCTCTGTGCGTCCTTCTCCTCAATCTCTCTCTCTCTCTCTGTCTTTCCTCTGTATAGTCTCTTGTGTATGTCTTTCTTCTGTTCCTCTCTTTCTATGTGTGTGTTTCTCTTGTCCTTATCTGCCTCTTTCTCCCTGTGCGTCCTTCTTTTTCTTTGCCTGTATTTTCTTTCGCTAAACCCGCAAACTCTCTCATTTTCTATCTATATATCTCTCTCTTTATTTATTTACCTATTTATCTAATCTGTAGCTGGCACTGGTTCGGCCTCATCTTGATTATGCTGCTCATTTCTGGCGCGCCTACTGAGAGGATATGAATTCCCTTAACCAGTGCAGGGATGAAAGATTTACCGCAGAGGGCTTTTTTTTCATTAGTGCTTCGTTTCTTTTTTTTGCCCTTGATCTGTTTCCTTTGCTGTAATAAATAAAAAAAAAGAGAGGACGACTAAAGAAGCCTAATTATTTTTTTTGTGAAAGACGTAAACGGCGAGGTGATTCAACTGAAGTTATTTTTTTTTAAGTTGGCGAAGGGGACTAATAAGGGTGGTTAGGGTAATGTGCTTAGAACGAAAAGCAAAATGGTGAAGGAAAGAAGGAGAGTGATAAAAACTGAGTCAGGAATATGGTAGTGGATGAGAGGTAAAACATGTACTCTCTTTTATAGGAGCAATGATTAGCGGGCTTTTTTGCTTTTATCTGTTATAAGTATTGCACTGATCTGCTTCCCTTACTGTAAAAAAAATAGAGGACTGGCGGAGAGGGTGAAAGCAATATAACCTGCGGTGGTCCATGGAACACAAGAGCTTCCATACACACCATAGTTCTGACCCTGGCCGAACAAAACCACACACAACTATCAAAACTATCTCGCATGGCTC